>NC_056747.1:349538518-349548763 GCF_019279795.1 Protopterus annectens | reverse complement strand
AAAAAAAGGTTAACAGTTTTAAAAAAGGGTATCCCACATGGCTCAGTCCTGGGCCCATGTTTGTTTAGATGGTACCGCTCATATCTTTTTTCAACCGAGGTATTCTACAGTCTGTATGCAGATGACTTGAAAATATGTGAACTTATTACACATGTTAAATATGCAGCATGTCTGCAAAAGAACTTGAATAGAGTGAACATTTGGGCACTAGATAATAATATGCTAATAAAATACTTCAAAAACTAAGCATATGAGATTTGGAAGATAGAGACTGAAAGGTGAATATTTAATAGAGCACACAGTGACTGAAACTGTAGATTCATTTAAAGACCTGGGTAGATCCAGCTTTTGAGCTTTTATGATCATATCAACCAACTGGAAGTCAGAAAAGATGAAATTATTGCTAGTTACATTAGATCCAAACCCGAACATGAAATAACAATAATGTAAACCTTATAAGAAAACAAGCACGAGAAAAACTGTAGAGAGTGCAGCAGACATATACCAACGACATCTATGGATACAAAAATTTAAGTTATTATGAAAGACTAAAATATCTGAACTTGTACAGTGTCTCACATAGATATTTAGGAAGAGATCTTATTCAAGTATATAGGGCATTAAAAAGCAATCTCTGAGAATGTTTGGGTTATCAAAAAGTACTACAGAATCAAACAACTTGTATAGAAGATTCTATATGAATGAGAAGTGTAATAACTGTTTCTCTGACAGATTAGCTGACGCATGGAACAGCCTACCAAATTACATTAAAGCAAGCACTAGTTTGCTTCAGTAATCAACTCATTATGATTCCAACAAGAATTTAAGTAACATACCCCTTACATATTACAACATCAGCATCATTACACAAGTGAACAAATATGCCACAGAAAAACATGTGAAATGAAGCACCAATACTAACATTCTACTACTGTTAACAAAACGGAAAGAGTTATCATCCTCCCACCCCTGCAAGAAATCTGTTTTCAGTACTTAATGTAACCAGGGAAAGAACTGGAAATCTTCCTCATATGATGTTACAACAGCAGTTTATTAAAAAACAAGAAATTATTAAGTAGATCATCCTAAGAAGCAAGTTCAGAAACGCCGATTTGTAGTACAGCAGCTTCGTTTGATTTATGTAATTCAGTGATGAATTAAATAGGTTTACCCATTTACTTCCTTACTGCAGTAATGAAATCGTAATGTTTTACAAAAGCTGGTGCACTCGTTTCTTTATTAAATTAATATGCAGAACGCTTCTTTATGAAGAAAATGTGTTACTGTTTCTAACAGATTTACACCTGTCACAATGACCGTTTCTGAAAGCATGCTTACAAAAACACAACGGTTAATACCTACAAATAAAAAACTGCTGTAATCTATTTTAATGCCAACTACTGGAATATAAGAGTTTACATAGTAACACATCAATGTACTGGAGAGGCATCAGCCATAAAAGAAACACACTACAAAATTAACTGCACGATAACCTGAATATGTTGATGCATATAAGCAGACAGCTTTCGAATAGAAAATGCAAACAATTATTACTGAAATGAGAATAAAACGTACCTGCACACAAATCACACCTAAAACCGAAAGGGATCATGCCAGATGATACAATTTATGCAAACATAACACTTTATTTTTGTGTATAGACAAGCAAATTATGTAAAAACAAAGACAACACGATGCATGTTATATTACCGACAATCTGTGCTGACATGACTTTGAAACACAAACATCTCCAATCCAGGCCTACTCTTACCTGCACCCCATGAAAACATGGTTGGTAAAAACCATTGATAAAGCTAACAGCCGATCCACTTGGGGTCCAGGATACGAATGGATGTGTTTGAAGATAAACTGTTTTCTTGCTTTCCATTCTTTGTCACTCTCGTTATAATTCCTATACTGTTCCAGTAAGTTAAACCACTTAGAATTTGCCGGCTCCACTGCTTGTCTGTCACAAGCCATCTTCGCCATGAAAAAAAAGAAAGCAAAGACGTCACACTACTTCCGCCAACCAAACTACGGCAAAACTTAAGGAACATAACTGTTGACGAACTAATCTTTTTTAGTGTGTGGGGCGGGGCGCAGTACAGAGCAGCTGTAAAGATACCTGTCAAGGATAACTCATTACAAGGAGTATTCATCATCTGGGATCTTAAAAAGTTCATGTCCCTCGAAGCTCCACATTAAAAGGGTCTGTCCCATTCAGTGCTAGATGTTTTTAACGTATATCCATGGTAAATAGAAACAAATCGTATTAATTCGTTAACGAACTATTCTTCTATAAATACAACATCACAGTTTAACCATCCTATAAGCTTCCCAGATGAAGCTGTTATGAGCGGTAATGCTCCTCATTTTGTAGCTGGAAGGTTGAGAGCTATACAAAATGTTTAGTAGAATACGTATATCATCATGACATCCTGTTTAAGTGCAAAGTGTAATCATTTGTATTAATGCACAACTCATTTTTAATATTTATTTTTACCTATTCTGTATTAAGCCGTTTTTAACATCTGGGCTAAGCCTGAAATTGGACCATATGGATCAAAGCTCCCCCCAGGTTAACACTTTTAAATAAAATTAATTAAAGTTTATGAACGTTTATTTTAACATAACTGCCTATCCTTACTGGCAAAGGACACTATAGTGGTAATTCGTTCTTCATTTTAAGTAGCTCCACCTAGTGCTGTTTTAGTATATATATATATATATATATATATATATATATATATATATATATGTATATGTATTTATAGTAGTGGTGCTGCGGTAGCGTTGTTGCCTCACAGCAAGATGTTGTCGCGTTCGATTCTCAGTTAGAGCGTCTTCTGTGTGGAGGCATTGGATGGGCTTGCTGTTGAAGGTTGTGCATCAGGGCTGGTAACTCGGCATGTAAAAATCCACTACCAAACATTAGCAGACCAGAGTTCCGCTGTGGCGACCCCTAACCGGTCAGAATTTGGATAAGCCAAAAGACATAACAACATATACTGTCACAGTAAAATAAATATCTGCACAGGTGTCTTTATCAATTATAGCAATAACCAATGAATGGGTGTGGTATATTGAAGATTTACCCACGGTTGCTGTGGCTTAATCACAAGGACGAACAAAGACAACCCTGGGTAAATCTTCAATATATCACATCTAGGAGTTAGTTATTGCTATTATACAATGACATTATTCAAGAAAAAATTACTTTCTTTTCAGCTTTTCCTGGTTAAGGGTCGCCACAGCGGAACTCCGGTCCGCTAATGGTTAGCAGTAGATTTTTATGGTGCCGAGTTGCCAGCCCAATGCCCAACCTTCAGCAAAGGCACGCCCTTTCAAGCATGTCTTTCAGAGGCCACTCAACCATGGATAGGACATGCAGACTCCACACAGAAGGCACTCCAGCCGAGAAAAAAAATACTTATTTGTCTTAAGTAATTTATCTTTATAACAGTGCTGTGTCATTCTTCAACTTTCTTTCTGTATCCTGGGGCTTTCTTGATGTACTCTGCATCTATGTGGGACTTACATTTCTATGCTTATGCAGTACATCAGTGCTTTGAAAAGGAAGCAACAGAGAAAGGAATATCTCCATTGCTTATTTTTTTTTTAGTTAAAAAAATAAATAAAGTTTGAAAACTGGACAGTTCAATGGTATGAGACAGAGAGAGAGAGAGAGACAGGGCAGAAATACAAGGATAATCAAGTACGTTTGCATAACGTACCTGATTTTCCTTCTATTTTCTCTGTTCTCTCTCTCTCTCTCTCTCTCATACCTCTGAACCGTCCAGATTTCAAACTGTATTAAAAAACACTCAAGAAAACTGGAAAGCTTGCAGTATACATTAACAGAAGAATGTTCGAGTGAACGGACTTTTTATTATTCATATATGCTCAATTTTACAACAGGCATACTGGCTAGGCTGACCAATCAGTGTGCACATTTTTTGAGTGTTAATGGCCAGTCATTGTATAATACAATATATAGTACTAAGATTCATTAAACACACAAACTGAACATGGAACACAAATCAGTATTTCTCTATTAATGTATCTAATTTTATCTAGTAATTATATTATGTAGTTATTTTATTCAATTCACCTTAACAGTAGATATGTCCTCTTGACACTCAACAGTGGCTATATTTATAAAAGTTTTAACTGAAGCTGCAGTATCATTCTTCCATATTTTTGTAATTATTTTTGAGGCTATTGTTAATAACCTCCAGAGAAATGGAAAGTGAGGCCTGATTACATATCTAGAAAGTGGAGCATTAAAACAACAATAGTTTAGTTAATACAAATTTATCAGACGACAATGCTTGCAGAGCACATTGATCCTCCCAGAGTTGTATAATTTTACAAACATAACCTCATGCTGCCAATATGCTTTAATTAACAATTTTCATCTTCCACAGCCAATATCTTCCTTTCTGTATATAATTTAAATTCTATGTGGGGTTATAAATTGTTTATCTATTGTAATTAAGATTGAGCCACTCATTTGTAGACCATAATCCCAATATCTATCTTGAACACCAATTTTATAATTTCTAACTATTTAATGTATTTTGGATAAAAAAATATTTCCTTAGATTGCTATTTGTTTTAAGATTATTTAGAAATTCAAGAATGGGAGAATACTGTTTTTAATTACATCTGATGTTAAGTAAATGTGAACAAGTACCTTTTCATTCCTTATACTGGCTTACTCTCTCTTTTTCACTTACTTCCTTACTGCTTTCTAATTCTCTTCCCTGACTTTTTCTCTAAATATACCATTAGCCTGTTTTTTCCCCTCACTTCATATTGCAATTCATTTTTGTATTAGACTAACTTACCTTTAATTTCTTTACAAACTGTCAAAAATTTCTCTAAATATTAAATGATTGTCATATAGCTTGTTTCGATTCTCAACTAATGTTTTTATATTATGTTTAATTTGTTATAATTATTTAAACTGCAGATGTTTTTGTTTTATTTTTGAAGATTGCATAATTATTTTCTTAAAATGTTTTGTATTAATTTGGAGCTTTTCTCACTGGGGCCTCTACTGAAAATGGGCTTCTATCCAGTCAGAATTTCCCAGTAGTCAAATGTCAATAAATAAATAATAAATACGTTAGTTTTAGAAATTAGGTATTGCCTACTGGTTTGTAATGTAAGCCAGTTTTCCTATCCAAGTCATAGTTACCCATTAAATAGACAGTGCTAATCACTTTAGTCTCTTTTAACATTTAATTACAAAAAAATCACATATCTTTTAAGTTTAGTATGGATGCATCTAATTGAAATCCATACTGTCAGTACAATCTGGTGTAAAAAAATATAGTAAATAAAGGAAAACACCATGTTTTTATCTTTGGTATTTATATATAAAGTTTCTAAATGTTTTTGATATGTTGTTCATGTAAAACGAGTCTGTTGGATTATTACTGTTATTCGAGATTTATGTATACTGTAAAGTAATTTTTGTTTAACCATATAGTTTAACACATTTTCCAACTGGCTGAATAGTCAGAATTTAACCATAATGCTACTGTTTTAACAACTGAAGCTATTGCATAGGTTTTTAAATCAAATGAAGACCCAGAGCTATTTTAAGTTTGTTAGGGTGCCATAAAACTTTTAATGAATGTAATTAAATTGTTTAATGTATTCTTTAGAGAGAATTAAATAAGTTGTTTCTATAATGTATATGTTGGGGAAAATTACCATTTTAATTAAAATCATCCAATCTTCAGAAGAAATGAAGAACTCTATTATTTTGTTAATATTGTATAAATTTATTTTATAATTTGTCATTGCTATTTCCTTTAATGGCACATATAGCACCTAAATACTGAATCTCTTTACATTTAAAATTGTTATTTGTTTCCATCAAATTATTTAACTCTTTCTTAATTAATGATGTGTTGATTTTATTCTGACTAATTATTTTTATATCTATTAAAGAAAAAGCAATATTACCTTTTGTTGATAATAATATATCAACAAATAATTGAATTTTGAAAATATATTGTTAATTTATTCTAAATCCTACTATATTGTTATTAGGTTTTATATAATTATTTAGAGGCTCAATAAGGAAACAAGAGACAACCTTGTTTTACACCCTTAGGGATTTTTATTGAGTGAGAAGTAAAACATCCTAGTTTAACATGTCTGAATGAATTTTGATAAAGGTGATTAATAAGTAATATAATTGTTTTTGGCAATCTATATATTTCTAGTATTTTAGTAAGATAAGACTGATTTAATAAATCAAAGGATATATCTAAATCTAGGCTAATTACAGATAGTTATTGTTTATTATTATGTCCATATCTATTAAGGTAGTTATTATGTTGCTATTATGTGTTTGCCTGTTTAATATAAAGCCAGTCAGAGCTTTAACTATTAATGTAGGTAATATATTTTAATCTATTTGTAAGAACTGAGATAAACATTTTATAATTAACATTCAATATGAAATAGGCCTATAAGAGGGACATGGAAAATAGTTATCAAGTTTTAATAAGGGAAAATTAATGTAGATTTCCAAGATGGAAGTATGTTAAATGTGGTCTTAATTTCTGTGAAAAGTTTCTGTAAGAGAAAAATATCTTTTGTTATGATGCCATCATTGCCTGGAGCTTTATTTACCCTTTTCTTTCTTTTTTCTTTCTTTCTTTATTATTTTTTTTTTGCTTGCTCCTTTATTTCTGATACAGTAATGTGTTTTTTTCTTATTTCTAAAATTATTTTATGTATATTCTTATTTAAAAGGCATCAATTACATTTCCATTTACTACACTATTATTTTGAATATTAATTTTCTCATAATGTTTTCCTACATATCTCCAACTTCCCATTACTTCCAAGAATAGGCATACTACTGATGTGATTAGGTCTTGTCATCATTTTTAGTATAAGAGCTAATTTATATAAACCTTTAGGAGTTAGAGAATAAGAATGTATTTTTTCTAAAGCAAATTAAACCTTATGTTGTAGGTCTTATGAAACTCTGTATTCATTTTTTTATTTCTGACAGATCTTTTTAGATCTTTAGGAGTGTCTGAAATGTAACAGGTAGCATACTCTCCTTTAGTGCAGAAAGATGTGAATTCTATTCCCACACCAGCCAGATAAATTGCTGACATTGCAGTTCAGTATGGGGGGGGGTGCTGCACTCCTGAGCATGTCATCCTTTGGATGAGATGTTAAACGAAGGTCCCAGCTCTTTGAGTTGGTGGTAGCTCAGATAGATGTGAATGATCCCATGGCTCCTAACAAAAACAGTAGGGGAAGTTCTATTATGCCCTTGCCAAATTTCCTCTCCTCTAGCAGTATCAATACTACACCACGTGTCTCCCAAAAAGAGGCCACTAGCCTAGTGGGACTAGTCTGATCAAAAAAGGACCAATTGTTTTCTCCTTTTTGAATTTTTACCTTTACTTCTTCTAATTTTCCTTGGAAATCTATAAGTGTTTTTCTTGTTATAATACCAAGTAGAACTTTTTCTAAATAAATATGCTTTCATTGCATCTCATAGTATTACATCAGAAACTTTATCATTATTATTGAAACATAAAAACTAAATTGCTGTTTGAAATCATTCTTTAAAATCATTTAACTGTATTGGATAAGCCTATAATCTATTAAAAGAAGAAAATCCAACTTTCCTGGGCCTATTTCTACTTCAAAAATAATTAGATTGTGATCTGATAAAGGACACTAACATCTTTATCTTTTCTAACTTAAAAAACAAATAATTTGAGATGTATGCCCTATCAATGATTCCCTGTGCTTCAGATGTATAGGAATAATGCTTGTAAAACAAAGAATTTGGTTTAGAAAAGTTAACATCTCTAAGAGGAAGCAATTCTGTAACATAAACTATAGCCTTAGCTTATGCTGAAATTCCTGGTTTGTTAATTACACTAATATCATCTTCTTCAAGTATGCAGTTAAAGTCTTGTCATTATTATACTTCCCTTCATATTCAGAGTTCAGGTTTCCAGACACTTCTTTAAAAAATTAGCTTCAGTTTATAGAATACAGTACACACATGACATAGTTAATATCTTTTTGATATTCAATAATGACCATACACATAATACCTTTATCATCACTCTGTGAGCCAATAACTCTAGGCATTAGAGTAGATTTTCCCTATAAGATTAATGTACCCCTTCTCTTTTATTTAAAGTTGGAACTTGTTAAAATTAATAACCTTTTGTATTTAATTTAACAGTATCATCTTGCAATAAATGATTTTCTAGTACAAAAGCCAAGTACATATTTAATATTAGTCACATTGAAAGACAGCAGCATAAAAAAGAGATTCATAGTAATGCCAGAGTTGAAGTTGGCTGGGACATAATACATTTGCTGGTATCATCTCAACTGCTATGCTTTTCGGCATACTGCAATGAGTTCTTGGGCTGCATAGCCTTGTTCCTCTTAGTGTTATTAATTTTCTTCATAAAGTCACACCTTTTAATGGTGCATGTGGTATTAAATATAGGATGGCGCAGTGGTGCAGCAGTAGTGTTGTTGCTTCACAGCAAGAGGTTCTCTGGTTCGATTCTCCACTGGGGTTCCTTCTGTGTGGAGTCTGCATGTCCTCCCTGTGTTCGTGTGGGTTTCCTTCGGGTGCTCCGGTTTCCTCCCACGTTACAAAAGAGCATTTCTCCTTGGGCCTCCACTGAAAAATGGCTTCATTCCAAGTCAGACTTTCCTGGTTAACAAATGTTAAATAAATAAATAAATAAATAGCTAAAGTATTCAATTTCAGTATTAAGTGTATTATCTGAAAACTTTCTATTCTGAAAGTAAAAAAGTGCTCTTGTTTATCTGCACCCCCTGTGCACCCTCTGTCATGATTTTTCAGAGTTTGGTGCTATGATTTTTGTCACTCAGAGACTGAACAATATTGGATGGACATCAGGCAGGATTTTTGGGACCACACACCATATAATTTCCTCATGTCCTCACCTCTGCTAAAAACACTCAATGCACAAATTAAATATGCAGTATGACAGGAGGATGTACAGAGCTTATAAAAATGGAAAGAAAATCAAGGAATACAAATATCACTAATATAAAGTTGGTAAGACATGGATATTCTTTTAAAATATTATCTTTAGCAAATGCCTGCAGCTGTGCTGTCAAAACTTAGCATTTTGAGACTATGGACCACCACACCTGAAATGTGATACAGCATCTATGTAGCTTTGATCTGAAACATGATTTTTGAAAACAAATGTGAACTATTCACAGATGGAACTTTATAAGGGCACAAATAGGTTCATAGGTAGGCACTAGGCTATTGGCCCTAGGGCCTATACAAGCCTAGCCAAAAATGTACCCTGGCTTTCGCCACCCAAGAAAATTAATTTTGTGTGCCCCTGTCAAGCAGAACCACAGAAGTGATGCCGGGGGTGAATTTCCTATTACCCATCCAATCATCAAGATTTTTCTTGAAGTGTGCTAATGAGGAGCTCTGTTTGACATAAATAGGTAGTCTGTTCCAGAGTATGGGAAGTCTCTGGGACAGGAAACTATCCCTCCAGCATGTTCTGTTTATTGTGGTGACAAGGTTTAGGTCCTTAGAGAGTGTAGCTCGGAGGGATTGGGATTTCTTTAAGTGGAGCATGTCCAACAGCTCTGGGTTTGACATAGCTTTGTATGTTAGGCAGAAATCGCCTCTGAGTAGGCGATATGCGATGAAGTAAAGCTGGAGTTTTTTGAGACGGTCTGCGTAAGACATCTGTTTGAGGCCAGTAATCCTCTTTGTGAGGTATTTTTTTGGCCTTTCCAGTTGTTGTAGATGTATTGTGAGGTACATACCAAAAGGGGCATTGTACTCTATAATGGGTCTAATGAGCAATGAGTAGAGGGGAAGAATGACCTCTTTTTTTCTGGATGAGAAACCTTATGTGATGAGGTGTGCCATGTAGAAGGATTTCCTGACCACTGTGGTGATGTGATCATCAAAGGAGAGACTACTGTCCACCTGTGTCCCAAGGTCTCTTATCACACTTTCAGTGTTAAGTAGACTACCACCTATGTGGTAGTTCATGGGTACAGATTTTTTACCAAAGGGGGTGACAATGCACTTTTTGGCATTGAGCTTGAGACAATGGCTTTGACACCAGGCATCTGTCTCAGTGAGGCCCTTTTGTAGGATGTCCACATCATTAGGAGTTTCGATTATGGCTCCTAGTTTGCAGTCATCTGTGAATTTAGTTA